>NC_057799.1:355036849-355037444 GCF_018294505.1 Triticum aestivum
CCCGGCGCCACCGCCCCGAAGCCCTGCGGCCCCCGTCGCCACCGCCACCCTGCCGCTGCGAAGCCCCGGCCAACGCCATCTCCGGTGAGTTTTTTCTATTTTTTCTTTTTTGCTGTTTAATTGTTAGATTAGACTAGATATGTGTTAGTGTTAGATTTAGTGCTAGATTATATTAGATTAGACTAGTGCATGGGTTTTAGTTAATTAGTTATATAATTATAAGAAGTAGAAAAACGATGAAAAAAGAAGAAGAAGAAAAGAATAATATGTAGAAGGGGGAAGAAGAAGAAGAAGAAGAAGAGGAGGAGGAGGAGGAGAAGAAGAAGAAGAAGAAAAAGAGGAGAAGATGAGAAGAAGAGGAAAAAGGAAAACAAGGAAGAAATAAAAGAAGAAGAGAAGGAAAAAAGAAAAAGAAGAAAGGAAAGAAGAAGAAGAAGAAGAAGAAGAAGAAGAAGAAGAAGAAAAGAAGGAAAGAAGAAGAAGGAGAGCAGGAAACACCCCGACCCCGTGACCCCCTGACCCCGACACCCCGACCCCTACACCACACCCCGACACCCCAACCCCCTGACCCCGACACCCTGACCCCGACACCACA
>NC_057799.1:355038118-355071604 GCF_018294505.1 Triticum aestivum
ACACGGCATCCCGACCCCGACACGCCACCCCGACACCCCGGCACGACACCCCGACACCCTGACATCATATATTTTTCGATTTTGTTATGAGAAACATCATATATAATTGTGTTGATCGGGTAGATTTAAACATCATATATATTTTTTGATTTTGTTATGAAAAACATCATATATTATTATTCATGTCGGTATTTTTTTATGTTGTACTAATTTCGTTTACTCTTTGTCATGGCAGGTGTTGAAAGATGGTGGGCGCTAGTCGGGAGCGCTCCGAGGCCCCTTCTTTGTCAGCGCGTGGTGGGAGGTCTTCCATTCCACACGCACCTCTCCGCCGAGCGTTGCTGGACAGTATGGCGACACTGCCGGGCCCTTCTTCGTCGACAGTGGTGCCCAGCAAGGGACGAGGTAAGGGAGTGAAGAAGAGAGGAGCACGTGGTCGCGGGAGAGGAGGTAGGGTGACTGCTAGGGCGTCTTCCTCACCGCCACCCCCAGCTGTTTCACCCGAGCACATGACCGCTAGGGTGGACTCATCCGAGGAGGAGGCTACACGGACTTCGGTCCACGAGCCTTCGGCCCACGAGCCTCGGGTCGACGGGCCTTCGGCCCACGAGCTTTCGGCCCACGAGACCCCGGAGGAGCACACGTCTGGATGGGGTACCTGGCCGGATGAGCCTGAGGGGCCGAGTGGCCATGCTGATGATGGCGGGGAGCCGACTGATATTGAGGAGGATGGGGGCACCGTCTACCAGCGTGGTTGTACACGGCTCCCGTCCGTGTCGGTGACCCGCGAGCAGAGGTGGTTGATTTACCCTGATGGGGAGAGGTAAATGCATTTAATATTTTTGTACCTTCTGCATTCACGTTTCTTCAAATATCTAATGCATTGGCCTTGTCATGCTGTAGGGGTTGGGACCACCATCATAGTGTCCGCCGGCCCAACTCTGTCCTTGGAGTGCTTTGCCGGCAAAACTTCCCGGGGTTTGTCACGTTGCCTGGTGAGGGTCGGCTTCCAGAGCTTGGATTGAGTTGGGAGCACTACTTGGCTGCCCCAACCCCGCCGGGTGAGATTATCGACGGTGTCTTGTGCGACACAAGGGCAGACGTGGTGATCAGAAAGTTCTGGGTAATTTCTCCTTTACACTTTTAAAAATCTTCAACTAGCTAGTTATTAATTGTACTAATCAATATTGTCTCATTTGATTGCAGACATTCTACAGGTGTGAGGAGGGATACGAGGAGGAGGCGGCAAATGTTATCGAGAACGTCTGCAAGCGCCTACTACAGAACTTACGGCACGAGGCTCGGGTGCAGGCTGTTCGAGACTACTACGCCTTGCGTGGTATCAAGAAGCCCAAGCCGGCGTGCCGCAATAAGCTCCTAAGTAAGGAGCAGTACATGAAGGTAATTCTTAAGGCCTTGTACTTACTTCCTTCATTTAGTAATTCATAGCCGTAGCACTCAAGTTTCTATTTGCTAACTTAGGCGCCTCCGAGATGGTGTGCGGATCGGATGGATTGTTGGGAGGTGTTGGTCAATGAGTGGTGCTCAAAAGAATGGCTAGCCGTCCACAACGCGGCCAAGGACAAACGTGCCCAAATGGAAGGTGTGCCACACCATCAAGGCAGCTCCAACTTATATCAGTTCGGGCGGAACTGGGTATGTGGTTTGCTTCATGATTCATGCAATTCATTCATCATGCTAGCTTGAGCCCTTTAATTACTAATTAGCCCTTTAATTACTAATTTACTTTGTTTCTCTCTTTCAGGCACGCTACAATAAGGCGGATAAGGTGCCAGAGGTGTACGGCCTGTATGCCATGGCCCACACTGCCTCTTTCAAGAAAGTCAAGGCATTCTCTCCGTCTGACCTCGATGATGCAAACAACTTCACCAACATCTCCTCCCACGACAAGCTCGTGAAATATAAAGATGAGGGGAAGGCGAGGAAAGGGGAGGACTTTAACCCGAGCCAGGGTCCCATTGATCTAGAGCTGGTGATGATATCTGGTGGTGGGAGGTCCCATGCTCCATAGCCATTGGAGATGGACTTATCCGTTGTCCTAGCACTCTCCCGGAGATCAAGGCGCGCCAGTCGAGCTCCGCTCCTGAGATAAGGCCTCGTGAACGGCCAGTCCAACTCGCCATCAAGGTTAGTTATACGTACTCAGCTATCTTTCTCCATTACATTGTGTGTGCTTCCATCAATGGTTACAAATGGTAACGAGGAGTGGTGTTGCAGGCTGCTATACAGAGTGAGAGAGATAGAACGGAGAATCTTCTGGCGGAGGCGGCAGAGAGGCAGCGGGAGTTGGAGGAGAGGACGACAAACATGTTGGAGGAGGAGAGGGCACGGAATGACATGCAGGCAAGGGCCATGTACGAGCTCCTTGTGGTAAGTTTCTTCTGCAGATTAGCCAAAACATTCATGTAGTGTTTGTCTCATTACTAACTAGTATGACCGAGTCGTCAAAACCAAATGTGCAGTCTGTGTGCGAGAAGACCGGTCAGACCGCTCCGCCAATGCCAGTGATTGCTCCTGGGACCACAGTGAGTTTAATTTGAATGGACATTACTTGCTAGTCTTAACATTTGAGTGTCATCATGCTAACGAGACATTGGAAATGATCTTTGGTGCAGCATAACTCCAGACAAGCATCGCACGATCCTTCTCTAGCTACCGGCACGAGCCTGCCCGCTCCTACACCTCCATGATCATGGTAAGTTTATCTAGTGTTTTGCTTAACAAATGCATAAAGACCTAGACTTAGCCTTATTTCCTCCAATATGCTTACCACAATGACCTAGACTTAGCATAATTAGCTTAGTTAGCTCATAAACAATCCATTTTACCCAAGTTAGCTCTAAAATGACCCATTTTACCTTAGTTAGCTCATAAATGATCAATTTTACCCAAGTTAGCTCTAAAATGACCCATTTTACCTAGACTAGCTCCAAAATGATCCATCTTACCTATGTTAGCTCTAAAATGACCCATTTTACCTAGGTTAGCTCCAAAATGACCCATCTTACCTAGGTTAGCTCCAAAATGATGCATTTTACCCAAGTTAGCTCTAAAATGACCTATTTTACCTAGATTAGCTCATAAACGATCCATTTCACCTAGGTTAGCTCACAACCGATCAATTTCACCTAAATTAGCTCATAAATGTCATATATTCTTCTTCTTCTTCTTCATTTTCTTCTTCTTCTCCAAAATGACATAAGTTAGCTATAAGTTAGCTCTAATATGCTTAGTTCACTCAAACATGGCATAATTAGCTAGGTTGGCTCCATTTTACCTAAGTTGGCTCTAATATGCTAAGTTATCTCTACTATGCTTAGTTTCCTATAGGTTAGCTCCAAAATTACTTATGTTAGCATAAAATGACCAAGTTTACATAATAAGCTTAATTATAGTCTTCTTCTTCTCCAAAATGACATAAGTTCGCTATAAGTTAGCTCTAATATGCTTAGTTCACTCAAAGATGGCATAATTAGCTAGGTTGGCTCCATTTTACCTAAGTTGGCTCTAATATGCTAAGTTATCTCTAATATGCTTAGTTTCCTATAGGTTAACTCCAAAATTACTTATGTTAGCACAAAATGACCAAGTTTACATAATAAGCTTAATTATAGTCTTCTTCTTCTTCTAGTATTCTTCTAGTCTTCTTCTTCTTCTTCATTTTCTTCTAGGTTAGCTCCATTTTACTTAAGTATGCTTACTTCTTATAGTCTTCTTCTTCTTTTTCTTCTTCTTTTTCTAACATCTTGTTTATCATTTTGCATATTTGATTTAATTCACGGAAGCTTGCATGGATGGAGTGCTTCTTTTCCATTTGTGCTTTTATAGATGGAGTGCTTGTTTGGATGAACTATGTTTCTTTTGTATCGATGAACTATGCATGTATGGTAAGATGACACTATCGTAATATGTATGGTTGGATGCATGTATGTGGAACTTGCTATGTATGGATGGAACTATGCATGTATGATGAAATTATATGTGTTGGATATCTCATATGTTTGCTGGGAACTTGCCATGTGAAAAATATATATGTATCATCTATTTGCTGTGAAAATGGCTGGGTATAAGAAAAAATAGAAAAAAGAGGCAATGCAGGCTCTTTGCCGTCTGCCACCGATGGCAACGGGCTCTTTGCCGTCCGCCGCGGATGGCAAAGAAGCCACGTGGCAACCACCTGTGCTTCCTGGCAGCTGATCCATTTGGTCAGTTTGCCTACAGTGGCAGACGACAAAGGCTTGATGCTCTTTGCCGTCAGCGGCGGGCGGCAAAGGCTACCATTAGACGCCTAATGGACTAACAGCAAATTTATTGCCGTCGGCTTTCTTTGCCGTCCGCCGTTGATGGCAAAGGCCCCTTTGCTGTACGCTTCAGAAAGCAGACGGCAAAGAAGCTCTTTACCGTAGCCTACTTTGCCGGAGCCTTTTGCCGTCCGCGGCAGACGGCAAAGGCCTTTGCCGTCCGCCATCCTTGCCTTTGCCGTCTGCCGTGGCAGACGGCA
This sequence comes from Triticum aestivum, assembly GCF_018294505.1. Classification (NCBI taxonomy): domain Eukaryota; kingdom Viridiplantae; phylum Streptophyta; class Magnoliopsida; order Poales; family Poaceae; genus Triticum; species Triticum aestivum. The sequence goes on from NC_057799.1 coordinate 355,042,641, forward strand.
AAGTAGTTGATTCCTGTAGTGTGTGTTGTTCGGATATTTCAGTGTAGGATGGTTTTTTCGAACAAACACTTTGCGCGGTTAGACAAGTAATGGCACGAGTTACACGTATTTTGCAAGTTTACAAACAAAAAAGACAGCGGCATAGAATATCACATCCACCCCGCAGCTTAGATGCTATGGTGATACGAGTTTTTATGTCGTTGGAACTGAGATCCAATGGCTTGGGAGTAGTCTTTGTAATTATACACAGTTTCCAAACTCTCCAAGGATTTTTTTGCAAATAAAACATTCAGTCCTCGTGTGTGCCACTGCATCTTGGATCCAATGGCTCACCGTTGCTCATATTAGGTGCTCCCCATAGCTTAATTCGCCGCTACGATGATACGAGCATCTAGGTCGTATAATCTGATCAGATGGCACATGCGTAGTACTTGTACTTTCTGCGCAATTCCCAAACTCTCTCAGGCGTATATTGCAAAAAACATTCAAACCTCCTACTGTGAGCCGTTAGATCTCCGTGAACTTGTATCACCATAGAATCTATGGTGTGGGAGCACCTCATATTCTCCCGTGCGAGAAAACATCAGGTGCTCTCGCAGCTTGGATGCTATGATGATACGAGCTTCGAGGTCGTTTGATCTGAGATCCAATGGCATCTGAGCAGTCTTTGTGCTTGTAAGCAGTGGCCAAACTCTTTGGGGGCTTTTCTACAAAAAACATTAGAACCACCGAGGAGTTGTTGGGTCACAAATCCAATGGCTCCGAAGAGCTTGTATCACCAAAGCATCTAAGGTGTGGTAGCACCTGATATTCTTACATACAGGAGAATATGATGTCCTCCTTCATCTTAGATGCTACGGTGATACGAGCTTCGAGGTCATTGGATATGGGATCCAAGGGCATCTGAATAGTTTTTGTACAAATTGTGTGCAATTCTCAAACTCATTAAGGTTTCCTGTAAAAATATTAAGACTCCTGTGAGCTGCTATATCTCAGATCTACAAGCTCCAAGCAACTCGTATTAGCATATAGCATCTAAGGTGTGGGGGCACATGATATTCTCCCGGGGAGGGGGGTGCAGAACCAATCGGTGTTTGGGAGGGTGGGGACAAATATAATCTAAAAAATCCTAAACATAGCTTCACAAATTTACCTAAGGTCAAGGGGTTAACCCCCGACAATCTACATAGCTCCGCCTAAACACAACATTTGCATGTACTGTAGTACCAGACTTAATTTTCATGTTTTAGTTTCCTGTTCATTTGAAATATTGAATTGAGGACCATGCATGTCTTACATTTTACTCCCTTCATTCCTAAATATTAGTCTTTTTAGAGATTTCAAATGGACTGCCACATACGGATGTATATAGACATATTTTAGAGTGTAGATTCACTCATTTTGCTCCGTATGTAGTCACTTGTTGAAATCTCTAAAAGACTAATATTTATGAACAGAAGGAGTATTTTTGAATTCATGTCATACATGCATGGTTTGGAAAAATAGATGCACTATACTTATTGGATTGTTGTTGTGTTCGTGTGTGTGGTCGTATGGTTGATACATACAAAGTTTTCTCACCACCATACCGTTCATCTTTTAAATTTGAATTTGCAATGAAAACTTACTAGGGATACCATGAAATGTGAAATCCACATTGAGATCACTATACCACAAACTCACTCTTATTCAAGAACTCGTCATAAATCAATTACCACGTTGAGATTACTATTTGCAAGGAAAATACGGGCATTGTAATACACATAGATTCATTCGGCGATTTAAAAGATACATTTCGTATTCTCGAATGGTAGGACCCAACGGCGTACTAGCCAGACCTTGGCTCGTGTTGATCCTAAAAAAACAGGCTCGTGTCCTTCTGGTGGCGTGCGTGGTACGCACATTAGCCAACCCCAACCAGTCGAGCCTCCGTGTTTCGAGTCGAAATATCTGGCGGCCAGAATTCCAGCCCTAGGAAATTCCCCTCATGTCCTCGGTCCATAATGACTACCGATGAACAATGGAGGGATGCTTTAGTAACTAGACAACGTTACCTACCGTGGCGAGCACGGTTCAATTCCCTCGGTCGCCGTTACCCAAGGTCACCCGTCAACTGCATTGCCTAGTACTAATAGGAATACTACACCAGGATGAGCACAGAATTGAGCCCGTTTGTTCATGCCTAGTACTTGAGTTAATATATCAGGCAATGCACTGGTACAGAGGGATTATCCTTTTACTCTGCATATATAACTTGTCTGAAGTCTAACTAAGCAAAATGTTTGACCAAATCCTTTCTTAAGAAATACAACAGGAAAGCTGTATCTCTTGAAAATTTATTTCATGATGCAGGTTATGATATTATTTCGAATCCTGGATTTTAAATTTCAGAAAATCCAAAAGTGACCAGAGATTCATGAAACTGAGCATGGTCACGTGATATGGCACAAATATTCCTACGTAATTTTTTCTTCAATTTGAGACAAGCTGCTTATGAGAAGTTGCACAAATGAAGAGCCAAGGTATTTTGGAACAATGACCTGTCACGTTAAGGCGAAAGCTTTCACTATTGAAACCGTGGGTATTTACGTGCCGCCACGAGTCCCGCTTCTCATCAGCAGGTGCAGTCCGAGCAAGCGTGTGAGTCGACGGGAGGCGTGCGAGCAGACCGCTACGCCGGCTGACAGGGAGGCGTGCGAGTAGACCGCTGCGCAGGCTCACCGGGAGGCGAGCCCTTTGACCAGGCTCCGTCGCCCACCTTCATCCCAACTGCTCCCACTTTTAATGTCGTCAGCGCCGCAGTTTAAAATCCACCCCGCACTACCCGATATCGCTAAAGTCTTCTCTCTTTGCCGGCGTTCTGGGAACGGGGGTTCCCAGACTTGCCTGCCTGCGGCCCACGGCATGGCTCCACCAGCGGGCCCGTGCGGCCCATCTTCACCAGCAAACACCCAAGACCCTCGCGAGGGGCCAAGCCTCGCGAGGTGGACGACACAAGACCTCCTTAGGGGCGGCCTCATCAGGTCGGCTCGCGACGGGCGGAGAGATCAAGGCAAGGGACACCTTGCGAGGTTCCGGTTACGCAAGCCATGACGACCACAACCAGGCGGGCGCCCGCGCACGCAGTGTCCTTGTTTCCTCTTTGGTGCTAAAGGGGCAAGCGCAGGCGAGGAGTCCCGAGGCATCAGGCAAAGGTTTCCATATCGGTGCAACAAGACCAAGACCAGCAGGACGGCAGGACGGAGGTCACCGTGGAGCCCAAGACGGCGTCACCACCAGAGCCTTTGGCAGGCGAAGAGTACTTTTGTCAGGATAAGCTGTACTAGCTGTCCCCCTTCAAACTTGACCGTTGTGGGATCCCTTCCCGCTCAATATTTGGGAAGAGGACCCGGGCCTCTATAAATACGACTAGCCACCTACATAGCAAGGGGGATGAAAACCTTGACCAGCTCACCAAGCACAAGAACACCTCACCTCAGGAGGCTGCTCTTCCCTTGTAACTGTTCATCCTCAGCCCGAGAGGAAATCCACCACACCACCCTGGAGTAGGGTATTACACCACATCGGTGGCCCGAACCAGTATAAATCTTTTGTCTCTTTGTTCTTTGATTTCGTCGAGCTAGGACGAGAGATCCTTGAGCGAGCGAGCCATCGAGGGAGAGAGAGATCTTCGTGTGCACCCCAATGTTCGAACCTTGAGGGTTTTGCCGGAACCCATGATCCGACATTTGGCACGCCAGGTAGGGGGCGCCAAAGCTTCGCTCCCTCCACCGCTTCACACCTCCAACCAGCTCTCATGAACGGCGCCGCTTCTCCGACTGGATCGACGGGCGCCCCAAGCAGCACCATGGGGCTCCGGGCCCTCACCCCCACCTTGCGACGGGTACAGTGGCCGCACAAGTTCAGGCCGGAGATGTCACCCCGCTACGACGGTGCGGCAGATGCGGTGGCCTTCCTGCTAGCGTACGAGGAGGCCGTTCTAGAGGCCGGCGGCGACGATAAGGTCATGGCCAACTGGCTCCCCATGGCCCTCACTGGCGTGCCGCACGCTTGGCTACTCCATCTACCGGGATCTTCAATGGCCTCCCGGGGGGATCTGCGCGACCTCTTCATCGCGCGCTTCGGGGGACCAGCCCCCCCACCCATCGTCGCGGCCCTCCTTGGTGGCTCGCAAGCGCCACCCTCAGACCGTCATACCAAGCCGTTCTTTCGCCAGATTGACGCCGCCGCCACGCGGCAGGGGGCTCCCCCAGGTTGTGCGGCGCCCAAGGCCAACCTAATCTTCGACTCGGGGGATCACCTTGTCACCACCATCGGTTCGGGCGTGCTCCCAATGCTTTGCACGCCCACCATTTGCAGCGTAGCCGTCACCAAGACCCTCATCGACGGCGGCGCCGGCCTCAACGTACTCTCTGTGGAGGCTTTTAGCCTCCTCCACGTACCGCTTGAGCGGCTCCGCCCCAGCAAGCCCTTCTCCAGGGTCGGCGGCGGCTCCTCCAACCCCCTGGGGCAGATCCGTCTCCCTATGACCTTTGGCACACGCGACAACTACCGCACCGAGCTAATCGACTTCGACATCGCCCGCATCGACCTACCATACAACGCCATCCTCGGGTACCCGGCGCTGGCCCGATTCATGGCAGCTACTCATCCTTCCTACAACCTCATGAAGATGCCGGGGAGCAAAGGCATCCTCACCATGGCCGGGGACGCCAAGGAAGCCTTGGTGGCCCTCAAACTCGCCTTCAAGGCCGCAGCGCCAGCTTGTCCGGCCGGCAAGACTGAATCCAGAGTCAAGGGGGTTGCGCCAACCAAGAAGAAGCAGCTATTCACTCAAGGCCAAGCCAAGATGAAGCAAATACCGGTCGACGAGGACGGGGCCTCAGGCACCACCTTTACCATAGGCGCCGACCTCGCCCCAGATCAAGAAAGGACGCTGGTGGACTTCCTAAGGGCAAACAAGGAAGTGTTCGCCTGGGAGCCCAAGCAGCTAGTTGGGGTCCAGAGAGGAGTGATTGAGCATCATCTAAAAGTGTGCCCCAACGTGCGCCCTGTGAAGCAGAAGGCGCGGCGACAGTCCGCGGAGAAACAGTCCTTCATCGTCTAAGAAACCCGCAAGCTGGAGGCGGCAGGTGTCATTCGTGAAGTCCGGTACCCGGAGTGGTTGGCGAACCCTGTCGTCGTGCTGAAGAAAGGAGGGAAGGAGCGCATGTGCGTCGAATTCACCAACCTCAACAAGGCCTGCCCTCAAGACCCATTCCCGCTGCCGCGCATCGACCAGATCGTCGACTCCACCACCGAGTACGACCTGCTATGGTTCCTGGATGCGTTCTCAGGGTATCACCAGATCAAGATGGCGGTGGAAGACGTGGAGAAGACGGCCTTCCTGACCCCGTGTGGGGTGTACTGCTATACTTGCATGCCTTTCGGGCTACACAACGCAGGAGCGACCTTCCAGCGGCTGATGCACATCGCCTTGGGACGGCAGCTCGGGAGAAACGCGGAGGCCTACGTCGACGACATTGTGGTGAAGTCTCGGGAGGCGAGAACTTTGATTCAGGACCTGGAGGAGAACTTCGCGAGCCTACGCCAGGTGGACTTGCGGCTCAACCCGGAGAAGTGCGTGTTTGGTGTCCCTTCCGGCAAGCTGCTGGGTTTCCTTGTGTCCCACACGGGGATCGAGGCCAACCCGGAGAAGGTCAAGGCAATTGAAGACATGAGCCCGCCGCAGACCCTCAAGGAGATGCAGAAGCTTGCCGGCTGCGTGACCTCGCTGGGGCGTTTCATCTCCAAGCTGGGGGAGCGCGCCTTGCCGTTCTTCAAGCTGATGAAGAAGAAGGGTCCATTCGAGTGGACCCCCGAGGCCGACCTGGCATTTCAAGACCTCAAGAGATACTTGACCAGCCCACCAGTGATGGTGGCACCTCGACCTCTCGAGCCCTTGGTGCTCTACCTATCTGCCACACCCCACTCTGCCAGCACAGCGTTGGTGGCCCTCAGAGAAGAGTGCCAGGTCAAGGGCCCGCCAAGTGGAACCATCAGGCCGGACGAAGCAGCGTGGCACCAAGGTGATGCTCCTGAAGCAGCGGCTACTTCGGCAGGCCGCCAAGCCCCTGAAGCCGAAGACCCCAAAGAGACACCTCAACCCCCAGGAGCCGAAGACTCCGACAGCTCTCCCGCCCTCGTCGAGCAACCGGTGTACTTCGTTAGCATGGTGCTACGAGATGCGAGGGCACGATACCCCATGCCTCAGAAGCTCCTGCTCGCGCTCCTGGTGGCCTCGCGCAAGCTGCGCCACTACTTCCAGGGTCACCCCATCAAGGTCGTCTTGGCTTACCCGCTGGAGAGAGTGCTCAGGAGCCCCAATGCTGCGGGACGAGTTGCTGAATGGAACATCGAGCTGCAAGCGTTTGACTTGGAGTTCAGCACGACCAGGGTCATCAAGGGGGCTGCGCTCGCAGATTTTGTGGCAGAATGGACCGACGCCCCAGAGCTCGAAGCAGACGAGAACCAATCCCTATCACAAGGGAGTGAAGTGCCAGACGGCTGGGTCATGTACTTCGACGGCGCGTTCTCGCGCCAGGGCGCGGGGGCTGGAGCAGTGCTTATCTCGCCCACCCAGGACAAGCTCTACTACGTCGTGCAGCTCTGCTTTCAGTTGGGCGAGAAGGTCTCCAACAACATTGCTGAGTACGAGGGGTTGATCACGGGCATCAAGGCAGCGGTGGCTTTAGGAGTGAAGCGCCTCACCATCAAGGGGGACTCTCAGCTCCTCGTCAACTTATCCAACAAGGTGTATGAGCCAAGGGACGAGCACATGGAGGTGTACCTCACGGAGGTACGCAAGATGGAGAAGCAGTTCCTGGGTCTGGAGTTGCGGCATGTGCCCCGCGGCACAAACAAGGAAGCCGATGAGATCGCCAACAGGGCGTCAAAGCGTCAGCCCCAGGAACCAGGAGTCTTCGAGGAGCGTCTCTTCAAGCCCTCAGCAGCCCCACCAACCGCTGAACCTGCACCACCTCGGGAGGAGCTCCCCTCGCCACCTGCCTCGGGAGCCCTGGCCTGCGGCCCAACCTTGGGAGCACGCTTACTCTTGGCGCTCGAGCCTCAGGAGGGGTGCTGGACCAGGGAATTCAAGGAGTACCTGACGCAAGGGACGCTGCCAGAGAAGGAGGAGGATGCGGAGCGTGTGGCCCGACAGACCACGGCATACTGCATCCAGGACGGTGAGTTATACAGGAAACGGCCAAATGATGTTTCCCTGCGTTGCATCTCCAAGGAGCATGGGAAAGAGCTGATCGCCGACATACACGGCGGGGACTGCGGGCACCACTCGTCGTCAGGGACCCTCGTCGGCAAGGTGTTTCACAGCGGATTCTACTGGCCCACGGCACTCAACGACGCGACTGAGCTGGTGAAGTGCTGCGAGGCCTGTCAGTTCCACGCCAAGCAGATCCATCAGCCGGCTCAGGGCCTCCAGACCATCCCACTCTCGTGGCCATTCGCAGTCTGGGGGCTGGATATCTTGGGCCCGTTCCCTCGAGCGCCTGGGGGCTACCGCTACCTCTACGTCGCCATCGACAAGTTCACCAAGTGGGCGGAGGTAGAAGTCGCCCGCACCATCCCGGCCGGCTCCGCAGTCAGGTTCATCAAAGGTCCCGCGAGACGGTTTGGGGTCCTCAACCGCATCATCACCGACAACGGCTTACAGTTCACTAGCAATCTCTTCAAAACGTATTGTGCTAACCTTGGAACGCAGATCTGCTACGCTTCCGTGGTACACCCTAGGAGCAATGGCCAAGCCGAACGCGCCAACACGGAAGTCTTGAGGGGCCTCAAGACCAGGACCTTCAAGAAGAAGCTCGAGGCCTGCGCAGGGGCTGGCACGACGAGCTCCAGTCCGTGTTGTGGTCCATCCGCACCACCGCCACCAAACCGACAGGCGAGACACCATTCTTCCTCGTCTATGGAGCAGAAGCGGTTCTCCCACACGAGGTCAGGCATCGCTCCACGCGGGTCCTGGCGTTTGATGAAACGCAGCAGGACGCCATGCGGGGGATGGATCTCGTGCTGGGGGAGGAACGCCACCGTGAAGCCTGGCTCCGAGTTGCGAGATACCAGCAGGCGCTGCGGCGGTACCACTGCCGCAGCGTTCGCTCCAGGACGCTCGAGGTGGGTGATCTCGTCCTGAGGCGGGTGCTCTCCAGGGAAGGGCTGCACAAGCTCTCGCCCATGTGGGAGGGCCCGTTTCGGGTCGCCCATGTCTCCAGGCCTGGCACCGCGCGCCTGGAGACGCAGGACGGGATCCCCATCGAGAACGCCTGGAACATCCAGCACCTCCGGAAGTTCTACCCGTGAAGAAAGGCCCAGCGCGTGTGAAGAAGGCCCAGTGTCTGTGAAGGTCTCCGCTCGTGACACTCTCACGTAATAATGAGTGGGGCTGTACATGCCTCGGAGTCTCAGGAGTGCCGCCCTCTGGCCTCTGGGGCTCCCTCCCACGTCCTAGTGGCAGCACTTAGCTCCGCGCTGGTGAGAAGACAAGAAGACTAGACTAGGTGCCGGACGTGGCTTTTCATTTGCTTTCCGTAGTTGGCTTGCCCCTCTTTAATCGAAATTTGCCTTCTGGTGTTACTTGCCGATCTTGTTCCATCGACTTCTGCCTCTGTTTCTGCCTTCAGTTCTTTGTTTGACCTGTACCCTCTCTCGCGTCCCTCGCGAGGGGGCTGGACAAGTGCCCTCGTGCCCTTGTGAGCGTCTTGTCTATTTTTCGCGAGGCACCCTCGTTCGAGCCGCAAGCTGGCGCACCTCTCTCAATCCGTGCCCTTCGGGTACCGTGATGCGAGGCGCTGGGTCGTGGCCAGAGGCGCCTGCGACCAGGGCTCGGGATCCCCTAACAAATTTTTGCAGTTCCTCCTCGCCAGGTACTGAGAAATGCGCGCCTCGTGAGGCGGAGGCGCGTCAAGCTAAGTTATTACTACGTGCCTATATAAAACATTGATATTGCGATGCAACACAGGAACAATAAGCATAGCATAACAACTTGGAAATCATAGTTTGTTGCACCCCCCGTGGGGCCCCATACTAGTCTCTCTCTCAATGCAGGAAGGAAAGGAAGAACGAAACAAAAGCGGCGCATGCCTTGCAGCAGTTCGCGAGGAGGGATCCATGACGCCCTCCTAGGCTCAACCAGACCCCACCTCGCGCTTCACCGGGGCGCGACGACGAGACGACCTGCTGCCACCCTTGAAGCGGGCGCGGCAGCATGGCGGCTGGTCATAGCCGCCGCTGGTGGAGCTGTCGCCGGAGGAAGAGCAGTTGTAGCTTGACGAGCCGCGGTCGGCGCCGAGAGTGGGTCCACCTTCATCCTCATCACGACCGTCGCCAAGGCCGAGCACCTCGTCACCGTCGTTGTCCTCAGGGAAGCACCCGATGCGGCGGCCATCTTCTCCAAACACCCTCATGTAGAGGGTCGCGTTACCGTCGTACTTGAAGTGGCGGGTGCACCACCTGCCCAGGCCGCGCGCGCGGGCAAACGTCTGCCATCCGCGGGCTAGGGCTGCGTTACCCGCGATGGAGACCTCAACCGTGACCCAGGAAGCTTTGCTGCAGCAGCCATCCGCCTGCAGCCAGAGCCCGCCTGGACCTGTGGCCGGAACTCACCGACGAAGAAGCGCGGGAGCTGAAGCCAGGTGCCGGCCGGGTTCTCTGACCACACGACGAACTCCGGCAGCACCTCCGCCGAGCAGAAGCACGGTCGGGGAGGCCGTGCGACCATGGCACGTCTCCCCTCATCGACGGGGCTGCCGTGGCATGGGCGACTCCCGCCGCGTGAAGGGGCGTCGCCGCGGCCACGGCGGGGGTCATGGTGTGCTTACGGGGACGGCCGCGCCCGCGCTTGGGCGGCAGGGAGCCGGGCCCCTCTTGGCGAGCCTTCCCCTTCTCCGCGGCCGAGAACCTCTTCGCAGGTGCCATGGATGTCGCTACTGGCAATGGAGCAAGGAAGAAGAAGCGAGTGGAGCAAGAAGAGATGAGCGACGGGGGCTCTGCCCCCCCCTCCTCATTTATAGCAAGAGAAGGCCAATCGGCGACCCCCACGATCACAGGTAATGATGGTTTTTCCTTGCATGCAGCAGGGACTCGTCAAATCGGGCAGTTGCCGAGACAGGGTGGGGAAGCAGAGACGCTCATGTCCAATCAGTCGCCATGCGTCCACCAAGGCCGCAGGCTGTTGGGGCCCGCGGCGCTTCGCACTTGCCCTTTGGCTTCGCCTCGAAGCCAAGTCCGAGCGCGCCTTGGGCCTGGGGGCTACTATCGGCGTTCTTGGAATGGGGGTCCCCAGACTTGCCTGCGTGCGGCCCAAGGCGTGGCTCCACCAGCGGGCCCGTGCGGCCCATCTTCACCAGCAAACACCCAAGACCCTCGCGAGGGGCCAAGCCTCGCGAGGCGGACGACACAAGACCTCCTCAGGGGCGGCCTCATCAGGTCGGCTCGCGACGGGCGGAGAGATCAAGGCAAGGGACACCTTGCGAGGTTCCGGTTACGCAAGCCATGACGACCACAACCAGGCGGGTGCCAGGCGGGCGCCCGCGCACGCAGTGTCCTTGTTTCCTCTTTGGTGCTAAAGGGGCAAGCGCAGGCGAGGAGTCCCGAGGCATCAGGCAAAGGTTTCCATATCGGTGCAACAAGACCAAGACCAGCAGGACGGCAGGACGGAGGTCACCGTGGAGCCCAAGACGGCGTCACCACCAGAGCCTTTGGCAGGCGAAGAGTACTTTTGTCAGGATAAGCTGTACTAGCTGTCCCCCTTCAAACTTGACCGTTGTGGGATCCCTTCCCGCTCAATATTTGGGAAGAGGACCCGGGCCTCTATAAATAGGACTAGCCACCTACATAGCAAGGGGGATGAAAACCTTGACCAGCTCACCAAGCACAAGAACACCTCACCTCAGGAGGCTGCTCTTCCCTTATAACTGTTCATCCTCAGCCCGAGAGGCAATCCACCACAGCACACTGGAGTAGGGTATTACACCACAACGATGGCCCGAACCAGTATAAATCTTGTGTCTCTTTGTTCTTTGAGTTCGTCGAGCTAGGCCGAGAGATCCTTGAGCGAGCGAGCCATCGAGGGAGAGAGAGATCTTCGTGCGCACCCCAGTGTTCGAACCTTGAGGGTTTTGCCGGAACCCGTGATCCGACACTCTTCCTCTCCGATTCTCCTGTTGTCTACCTCCAACCAGCCTAACCTAACCATACGCCATGCCGCATCACGATGGTCTGCCCTTAGTCTTCCAGTTTCCTGAGGAAGACACCCAGCCGGTGTCTCAAGAACATAAGGCGCTTTGGGACGAGCTTGAACCGGCCTTGCGGGAAGGCGCCGCGCCTGTCCCTACTCCCGTTCCAGCTCCCGTCGCCCCGACTACGCCAGCGCCCATCCCGTGGCATTGATGGGCTGGGAGCCGAGCTTGATGCCACGGGGTTCCACGAGGTCCCCGCCGACTTTCACGCGCCCGTGCACCTGCCAGTGCATGCGCCTGCGCGTGCACTGACGTGCGCGCCCGTGTCGGTGCCCGTGCACACGAATGTCTCCGCCGCGCCGTTGCCAGTGCCTCCCTCAGCGGCCTGGATGGTCGCCCTCGACCGCTTCCTTGCACCAATGCCAGTCGCCTCCTCCCGCTAGTTGACTCGCTCCTGGAGACCGAAGTCCAGAACATTGTGTCCTTCCTTGAAGCTAGGGCCAACGTCCAGGAGTACGCCAACAACGGCGCAAGACGCCGCCGTCGCCGTCGGTCAGTGGCCCAATGACACACAGAGCACGGCAGAGGAGCCGCTTCCCACCGCAAGATGCCCCTACCGCCGCCGCGTAATCTAAATTTGCCATGAAAAACGTTCGGATTGCCATGCTTAAAATCCGAACGTTTATCATTTCCGTTTATTTTAGATCGATCATTGTATGAATGTAAAGTCAAAGTCAGACTGAATGAAATCTATGGTTTGATCGATTAAATGTTCTGCTAGAGCCGTATCAAATTAAATATAAAGCGACATCAAGCCGCATGTATTCCTTCTCATCCAACGACTTACAATGCTTCAATGTCGAGCGCTCAACACGTTTAGCGTGCAGTTAATTTCATGCCAAAAATAGTGCTAATCACATAATAACACGCAAATAATATCCTACTTAATATCCGCATGCACTTAATATACTTCCAAATTAACGTGTATTGGACGTACACATTGACTAGTACTACTAGTACGTGAAACTGGTGTCGTAACTTGTGAACGCATCCAGATATGTTCAACGGCAACATCGCCCAAGAGTTCTTCATGTTTGCCCGTGCGTCTAAACACAGAAGGGGAGGAGGGAGAGAGCACACATGGAACCCACCAGTAAGTGAAGGCGAATAGTATGTGCTAACGAGCCGGTCCCACTAATGTACTAAAAATAATATTACATGTTATCCATTAAATAGGTTGTGGTAAGACAAAAACATTATATGAACAAAGGGGGGTACAACAAACATTGTTGTTCTACGTATTTTGCCTATTGATGTGCGGCTTGAAGGCCCTGGTCGCATGTTCGATCCTCGTCCTTTATTCTTTAATTTGTATATGGGTCCAAATTTGTTTCATGACAGGTGGGCCCCTCGGTGTGTAGTTTGTAGCACTTTAATTTGTGGGTCGAAATTTGTTCCATTCCAGGTGGACTATCGGTGTGCAGTTTTGTAGCTTATTTGTAATAATTAAAGAGAACAATAGAGTTTTTTGCAATAATACCATGGTGCGGCGTTGAAGGAGAGAAAGGACGTGCAAGAGAGCGATGACGGGCTAGAGGGAAATCAATTGGGGGAGGTGCGGGGGTTGCAACGGTGTTCGGAGTAGTTGTGGCTCGAATGCTATGAAAATATAATCTAAACCCACTGGAATAAATGCCTACACAAATTAGTCCAAGGTTGGAGTCCCCCTCGCAATGTAAATAGCTCCGGCTTTGCGAGGGATGGAGAGGTAGCTTCAATGTGTGGAAGATACAGCGTGAGAAAGCGAGGTCAATCGAGAGACATATAGATAGAGAGACAAAGTGAGTGTGGTCCGACATTCATTCAAAAGATATATATGCTCTGGAGAGATATTGTCGGATTGAGCTTTTGGGAAGGGTGAGGGTTGTAAGATAGAGCTTGAGAGATGATCCAGTCACAGACATGTAGATGTATTTTGTGCGTGGGAGGAAGCAAGGCCAATCGATTACATATATAAAGGGAGAGAGATTGAGCGAGTGTGGGTCGTCGTGCAACCGAAAGAGTGAGACGGGTTGGAGAGAGTGACGTAGGTAGACAATGTGCGTGAGAGAGTATACAATATGAATATGTCGAATTGGGCTCAAACATGGAGATATATAATTTGTGTCCGAGAAAGAGCGAGGTCAATCGAGACATACAGAGAGAGAGAGGGGGGAGGGAGGGAGGGAGAGAGCGAGAGAGAGAGAGAGAGAGAGAGAGAGTTTGAGCGAGCGTAGCCCGCCATGAGGTCGAAAGAGTGGGGGCGGCTTGGATGGACTGTCCTAGATAGACAATCTGCATGAGAGAGTATAGAGTGTGTCGATCGAGGCCCGAACAGGGAGATATATCATTTGTGTGTGAAAGAAAATGAGGTTAATCGAGACTCAGATAAAGAGAGAGAGATTGAGAGAGTGTGGCCCGCCGTGCGGAATAAAGGGTGAGACAGTCTTGAGGGAGTGACCTAGATAGACAACATGCATGCGTGCGCATGAGAGGTTAGGGGCTAGATAGGCAATGCATGTATCTAGTGAGAGAGGGTGGGAGGGGCAGAGAGAGAGCTCGGCATGGGGTGCAATGGCAGGTGTGTGAGGTAAATACATTTGGTAACAGAGTGGAAAAGGGGGGTTGTGTAGTTGAGAGAGTTAGAGATCGAAACATGGAGAGAAAGAATGAACGTGTGTCGGAAACCGATCGCTTCCTAAGGTGGTTAGGAGAGGAAGATGGACCGATACAGGAAGTATGTAGCATGTGTGCCGAGGGGGGGGGCTAAAAACAACATTTGAATGTAGATAGTACGAGACTTAATATCGATGTTTCAATTTGGTGTACATTGTAAGATTTGAACTGAGGACCATGCATATGGGTAATTATTTCGAATTTGTGCCATACTAGGTTTGGAAAAGTTGACATTGACTCGATTGTTGTGCTATTTTGTAGGTCATATGTTTGAATCCATCCAAAGTTTTCTCACTACCATGGTGTTCATCATATACATATGAATTTGTATTTAAAAAGTAGCATGGATACCGTGAAATGCGAAATCCACGTTAGAATTGGAGATTGCTATGTGACACACACTCTAATTCAAATAACTAATTATGTGACACACACTCTAATCCACGTTAGCGTGGATACCGTTTTGATTTTTTTTCAAATAACTCTTCATTAATTAATTTATAGTATCTCGTTTCGAATGACTAATTATTTGCAAGGAAAACATGGGCATGGTAATACATACAGATTCGTTTGCAAATGAAAGAAGATTCGTTTGCATTCTCAAATGTAGGCACACCAGGTAGACCAGGGTCGTGTCGTGGTGGTCGCGTGTGTCGTACGGACGCTTAGCACCCAGCCACCCACGCCCCTCCCCCCCAAAAAAAGAACGATGAAAAAATAAGTTCGCGCTTCCACGTTTTGGATTGAAATATCTGGCGGACCCAATTCCAGTCCTGCAAAATCTCCCTTCTCCACCGTCCCCTTCCGCGCCCAGATTGCTCAAATCCCTAATTCGCCGCCAACCCAACCAAAGTTTGAATCGCCCCTAGTCTCGTCTCTTTCCCCACCTCTGTGCCGGACGACGACGAAGAAGACGACGGTCGCGCTTCACCACCGCACCGGAGCTACCTCATCTACGCCCTTGTCCACCGCACCGGGTGGTCCACCGACAGCGTCGGCCGCCACAACCGACGTGCGTCACAAACACCGACTTCCACCGCATCAGGTGCGCTTCACCGACACCGTCTCCCACCTCACCGGGGCTACTTCACCAAGCACATAGTCGCACCTCCGCACCCCAAGGCCGTTGGGGCTTCACCAATGGTTTCATCCACCGCATCGTAGCGCTCCGCTGCCACTCAAGATCTGCATCCATGCGCGGCCAGCCAGCGCATCACCCTCAACGGCTCTGAAGTGACCCGCACTCTAGCTAGGTGAGCATGCCCAAACGCCGGCCCGAACTAGGTATCCACACATCACTCCCATGTGCATTGTTCCGACGATGTTTGGATATCCTTTCACTGCTCTCTTAGCTTACACGCCTATGCAACTCCGACTTTAACTCTTGTTTCTTCTGGAGATATCATCTGAAACAAGCAAAACCATTTTTTAGCGAAGCATGACGGCGCTACGGGATCTGGTACACATCCTGCACACCCGTATAACCTTGTAAGTATCTATCCTCCGGTACAACAGCAAGGTCGATTCCTCTTATTTGATTAACCATTCACCGTGTCAAAAATGCAGAGGGGGTGCAAGGAGCACAAGGCCTGCACATCCAAGCAAGTTGTAACATGGACTTGTACATGGAACATCCCAAGCGCAAGCAGAGTTGAAGTGAGCCTTTACAACGAGCTAGCGTAAGTCCCTGCATTTCATTTAATTCATACTGGCCTGCGTGTATGATTTTTGTGCAGTGGCGGATCCACGAATTCAAGTTACCAGGGGCGAACATTTAACTTAAAAAATACGAAGGAACTTGCACTCCGGAAATCAACATAACTTGAGAAATGTGAAGCTACATGCACTTTGAAAACCAGCTAATGATCGAAAGTAGTTCAGATTATAAAACACTAAATGATGCAAGCACCAAAAAATACAAAATGCAACATGGTGTACAAGGACTACTAACATGGTCTGTACCTGCTTGAATTATTCGTTCTCTGGCTAAAAATATCGAAGTGTAATTGCACCTATAACCAGTGCGCAAACTGCATATCAATATATCTATCCTGCACAAGTATGTCAATAGTTTCAAACAACAGATTAGAAAATTATTTATGCTACGTTGTCATGATACGGGAACTTTCTGGTAGATGGCCTCGACGTTTCCTCAAGCCATGAAAATGTACTATAATTTGATTGTCATCAATGCCTG
Organism: Triticum aestivum; assembly: GCF_018294505.1. Lineage (NCBI taxonomy): Eukaryota > Viridiplantae > Streptophyta > Magnoliopsida > Poales > Poaceae > Triticum > Triticum aestivum. The sequence continues at coordinate 355,058,787 of NC_057799.1, forward strand.
GAAATCTCTATGTCTCTCTCAACATAGCAGATCATCATTAGACACTAAATCCTTCAATGAGAGCTTGCAAAATGCTCGCATTAGATCCCTCATTAGACACTATATGTTCATCACCAGGAGCATGTAAAATGTTTCCATCAAACCCTTCATTAGCAGTCTGTTCATTAGACACTTCAGGCTCAAGAACAACATGAGCTTGTATGTTTGCACCGGAAACTTGATTAGATACATCAGATTCAGTCAGTTCAGTATTGATTGGGGGAGTTATAAAATAAGCAGAAATAGGTTTCATTTTCTCATAGATTCCCTACATACAAGCAGTTTTACAACACCGTCAGGTTTAACTATTGGCCAGAAATTGAACAGTTGAATTAGATATAATTAGGGATGTGATGTACCTGCCCGTTGCGCATGGTGCTCTTGCAAGCTGCGACTGTCCGTTTGCGCAAGCTCAATGCCATGACCGTGCTGCCGCCGCTGCCTCCCACGCAGGCTACACCCAGGGTTGGATCTTCATCTTCTTGTCCTTCCATTCGCTTGAAGCCCGGCGACCGCCCTCCAACGAGGGTGCGAGAAAGTGTTGTGTCGGTCTGTCCAGTAGCAGCTAGGTTAGGAGCGAACCAGACTGGAGGCTGGAGCGAAGGAATTGGGATTTTTCCCGCTGTCGATCGATATGGGAGGCGCTCGTTTGGGCCGCGAACCTGCTATAGGGCCTACCTTACACTTACGTTATTGCCCCATCCAAATTGAAACGTTTTTCTTCATTTTTTTTACATTGTCTGCTCGTGCGTTGGGACGAACAAAATTAGCCTGGGCCAACCTGGATGACTCAAACTAGGTGCACACTTTCCAGCCACCCGAGGCGGCCGCCCATACCAGCCCCTATGGTGGTGTCGCCCCTTTTTGCGTGTATGATTGGGGTAGTGAAAAATATTCTAGTGGCGCTTTTGATTTACCCACAGAATGGTTGAATTTCTTGTTTCTATGACCTGAGTTCGCCAATAATGTGAAGGATGCCAGTCTTTTCATCCTATTGTAGATTGCTTAGATCTCGATATGCCAAATGTAATCGCATGAAATATACAGTAAAAGCCAGTGTGATGTGTGTGGCTACAACTAGTCTGACTACACGTCCTCATATAACATATCAAGGACGTGCCATCTTACCAGATTAACCATTCGACTTACCAATGCAGTGTGGGAAGAAAGAAGTATTGGGACTGCGTATCCAAGCAATTGATGCCATGAACTCCTTCGTAGAACCTTGTAAGCGAAAAAAAAGTTGCAGTGTGCGTGTACAAAGAGCTAACGTAAGTTGAATTACCTGCTTCTCAGAATTTTAGTTAGCCACTTATTGCAAAATTGTTCAATTACGTTGCTTGGCTTAATTTAGTTTGCTACTGATTACATAATGCCATAGCCTGTTAATCATATTATAGACTGCGCCTATCTATGTGTTTGATACTTACTGTTAAGAATTACCTGTTTGCCTGAACTTAAATAGCTACTTAAGCACGTAGATAGCTGGTCATATGTACTTCTAGGGTGAAGCAGAATTCACGTGTAATTTACGTTCTAATACCCTGTTTGTTTAAATGGTTTTCAGTTATCACTTGTAGCACTAGTAGTTCATAGATAGACAACTGTCAGGTTTATATGAGGGACACCGTCTTTTTAACTTATATATGTGTTGGAATCATTTTGCTTACATCAAAGAAATTTACAGATGTCTGTGTTGCTGGTAAACGGTACCGACTTGTTACTTTAATATCTTGCCAAGAACTTGTTAGTTTTACTAGTTCATGTGTAATTAAATACGTTGCCAAAACTGGTTAGTTTTACTAGTTTGATGTTAGTTTCTTAAAGAAGAGTTTTATATGATGCAACCAGAAGGTTTTGTCGATCCTAAAGGTGCTAATAAAGTGTGCAAGCTCCAGCGATCCATTTATGGACTGGTGCAAGCATCTCGGAGTTGGAATATACACTTTGATAGTGTGATCAAAGCATATTGCTTTATACAAACTTTTGGAGAAGCCTGTATTTACAAGAAAGTGAGTGGGAGCTCTGTAGCATTTCTGATATTATATGTGGATGACATATTATTGATTGGAAATGATATAGAATTTCTGGATAGCAGAAAAGGATACTTGAATAAGAATTTTTCAATGAAATACCTCGGTGAAGTTGCTTATATATTGGGCATCAAGATCTATAGAGATAGATCAAGACGCTTAATTGGACTTTCACAAAGCACATACCTTCATAAAGTTTTGAAGAAGTTCAAAATGGATTAGTCAAAGAAAGGGTTCTTGCTTGTGTTACAAGGTGTGAAGTTGAGTCAGACTCAATGCCCGACCACTGCAGAAGATAGAGAGAAAATGAAAGTCATTCCCTATGCCTCAGCCATAGGTTCTATCATGTATGAAAAGCTATGTACCAGACCTGATGTGTGCCTTGCTATAAGTTTAGCAGGGAGGTACCAAAGTAATCCAGGAGTGGATCACTGGACAGCGGTCAAGAACATCCTGAAATACCTGAAAAGGACTAAGGATATGGTTCTCGTTTATGGAGGTGACAAAGAGCTTGTCGCAAATGGTTACGTCGATGCAATCTTTGACACTAATCCGGATGACTCTAAGTCACAAACCGGATACGTATTTATATTGAATGGTGGAGCTGTCAGTTGGTGCAGTTCCAAGCAGAGCATCGTGGAAGGATCTACGTGTGAATCGGAGTACATAGCTACTTCGGAAGCAGCAAATGAAGGAGTCTGGATGAAGGAGTTCATATCTGATCTAGGTGTAATACCTAGTGCATCGGGTCCAATGAAAATCTTTTGTGACAATACTGGAGCAATTGCCTTGGCGAAGGAATCCAGATTTCACAACAGAACCAAACACATCAAGAGACGCTTCAATTCCATCCGCGATCAAGTCAAGGAGGGAGACATAGAGATTTGCAAAATACACACGGATCTGAATGTTGCAGACCCGTTGACTAAGCCTCTTCCACGAGCAAAACATGATCAGCACCAAGACTCCATGGGTGTTAGAATCATTACTATGTAATCTAGATCGTTGACTCTAGTGCAAGTGGGAGACTGAAGGAAATATGCCCTAGAGGCAATAATAAAGTTGTTATTTATATTTTCTTATATCATGATAAATGTTTATTATTCATGCTAGAATTGTATTAACCGAAAACTTAATACATGTGTGAATACATAGACAAAATAGAGTGTCCCTAGTATGCCTCTACTAGACTAGCTCGTTAATCAAAGACGGTTATGTTACCTAACCATAGACATGTGTTGTCATTTGATGATTGGGATAACATCATTAGAGAATGATGTGATGGACAAGACCCATCCGTTAGCTTAGCATAATGATCATTAAGTTTTATTGCTATTTCTTTCTTCATGACTTATACATATTCCTCTGACTATGAGATTACGCAACTCCCGAATACCAGAGGAACACCTTGCGTGCTATCAAACGTCACAACGTAACTGGGTGATTATAAAGATGCTCTACAGGTGTCTCCAAAGGTGTTTGTTCTGTTGGCATAGATCAAGACTAGGATTTGTCACTCCGAGTATCAGAGAGGTATCTCTGGGCCCTCTCGGTAATGCACATCACTATAAGCCTTGCAAGCAATGTGACTAATGAGTTGGTTACGGGATGATGCATTACAGAACGAGTAAAGGGACTTGCCGGTAACAAGATTGAACTAGGTATGATGATACCAACGATCGAATCTCGGGCAAGTAACATACCGATGACAAAGGGAATAACATATGTTGTTATTGCGGTTTGACCGATAAAGATCTTCGTAGAATATGTAGGAACCAATATGAGCATCCAGGTTCCGCTATTGGTTATTGACCAGAGATGTGTCTCGGTCATGTCTACATAGTTCTCGAAGCCGTAGTGTCCGCATGCTTAACGTTCGATGACGATTTGTATTATGAGTTATGTGTTTTGGTGACCGAAGTTTGTTCGGAGTCCCATATGAGATCACGAACATGACGAGGAGTCTCGAAATGGTCGAGAGGTAAAGATTCATATATTGGAAGGTAGTATTCGGACATCGGAATGGTTTTGAGTGGTTCGGGTATTTTACCGGAGTACCGGGGGTTACCGGAACCCCCCGGGGGAAGTATTGGGCCTCATGGGCCTTAGTGGAGAGAGAGAGGAGGGCCGCAAGGGGTGGCCACACGCCCCCCCATGGCAGTCCAAATTGGACTAGGGGAAGGGGGCGGCGCCCCCCTTTTCCTTCCCCCTCTCCCACTCCTTCCTTTTCCCTTCGGTGAAGAAAGGAAAAGGGGGGTGAATCCTACTAGGAGTGGAGTCCTAGTAGGACTCCCCCCATGGCGTGTCCCTCCTGGACGGCCACCCCCTCCTCCCCTCCTTTATATACGGGGGTAGGGGGCACCCCATAGCACAACAACTGTTTCTTAGCCGTGTGTGGTGCCCCCCTCCACAGTTTACTCCTCCGGTCATAGCATTGTAGTGCTTAGGCGAAGCCGTGCGCGGATCACATCACCATCACCGTCACCACGCTGTGGTGCTGACGAAACTCTCCCTCGACCCTCTGCTGGATCAAGAGTTCGAGGGACTTCATCGAGCTAAACATGTGCTGAACTCGGAGGTGTCGTACGTTCGGTACTAGATCGGTTGGATTGTGAAGACGTTCGACTACATCAACTACGTTAACCTAACGCGTCCGCTTTCGGTCTACGAGGGTACGTGGACACACTCTCCCCATCTCGTTGCTATGCGTCTCCTAGATAGATCTTGCGTGATCGTAGGAAAAAATTTGAAATTACATGCTATGTTCCCCAACACCTGATGCCCCGCAAGGAATGGGCAGAGGACCTTTGCGATTCAGTCAAGACACAGGCCGCCTGCGGCTTCATCATTGCCCGCGGCGGCCATGTCAACCTCAATCCCGATTATGTGGTGGCCAGGCTAGAGCGCATCCTTGGCGGAGTAGACGTCCCCGAGGAAATAGAACATCGCCAACGTGATATCTTGAGGATGCAGGTGATGGACGGAATTTTCTACCAGGCCAAAGACATGGAAATGGAGCGGTTCCGTGGAGATATCGTGCGCGCGATTGCACACTGTCAGGCTCTTCTGGAAGAGCCCCAACAGCCCCAAGAGCCTCCCAGCGCGGGCGGCTCCATAGGTGGAGGTGGGTTGGGACACTTGGAGTGAACGGCCGCAAGGGTGCTATGCTGATCATGGAGTCCGAGAAGACCATCGTTGGAAGGCCGCCAGCTCAGCCTTTTAGCCTATATTTTATTATAAGTGTATGCATATGTAGGTCGTGAGTGTTCTAGGCCTTACCGCATGTGGCATTTTAAATTGTCATGAATATATAAGACAATTATTAACCGTTGCCATTGCAAATTTTCCTCAACGACGAGCAGAGCGCGTGCAGGGACGCCAGAGCGAAGTGCGCCGCGGCCGCCTCATTGGCGAGAAAAACACGCGGACGGACTCGAGCAGAGCATGTCGCGGCCGCCTCATTGGCGAGCAAAACACGCGGACGGACGCGAGCAGAGCATGCCGCGGCCGCCTCAACGAGGAGCAGAGCGCGCCACGGCCGCCTCAACGGCGAGCAACCGCGTGGTCAACCTTCTGGCACCCCGTGGGAGGCGCCACGGCGCATCCATAGGACACGATGGTGATATCTTGACCGTGTGTGATAGTGGGCAGACACGTACACATACATCCAAGAACACGGGCCCATGTTTCGGGCTTCTGATGCGTGGCATACGGTTGATCCAAAAGAACTGTTTGCGATGAGCCAGAACAACAGACCGGGCTTTGTAGGCCCAGAACCATCAATAAATTTTAACCTTGTTTTTCGTCACATTGCAGATTCAACGCAATAAGTAATTGTAAATCTGTTCACACCTATCAAACTAATATGTGTTCACACTTAGCACCGGGCTATAAAAACTGCCCACTCAAAAATTACTTCACAGTTCCTCTTCTCATCATCCACAAAACTAGTCTTTCCTGCCAAGTCGTTCCGCCATGACCGGTAGGAGGAGTTTTGGGTGGACATATAACCAGGCAGCACAGACCAAGGTCGTGGAAGCACTAGAGAGGTCCCGCCACGAAGTGGCAGCCCCAACAGAGATGTCCCGGCGCGCCGCGGAGCCCTCGAACAAGCTCTCACGGTCACGTGAGGGCTCTCACAAGCACACTCGCCGCGTCAGCCATCGCGACGAGCTGGCGTTCCCGAAGTCCTTGGCCGGCGACGACAACATTCTCGCTGGCCTCATTAAGCAGCAGGAGCTGGTCGACGGCTTGATGAAGTTGCTCGAGATCAGCGATGCCTCAGTTGACAAGGCGACCAACATCGTCGAGCAACTCATGGGTGAAAATGCGAAGCTCCTCAAGGAGCTCGCCGAAAAGGAGGAGGAGGCTGATACGTCTCCAACGTATCTATAATTTTTTATTGTTCCATGCTATTATATATTCTGTTTTGGATGTTTAATGGGCTTTATTACACACTTTTATATTATTTTTGGGACTAACCTATTAACCGGAGGCCCAGCCAGAATTGCTGTTTTTGCCTATTTCAGTGTTTCCAAGGAAAAGGATATCAAACGGAGTCCAAACGGAATGAAACCTTCGGGAACGTGATTTTCGGAACAAACGTGATCCATAGGACTGGAGTGGACGTCAAGCAATCAACAAGGAGGCCACGAGGCAGGGGGCGCGCCTACCCCCCTGGGCGCGCCCTCCACCCTCGTGGGCCCCTCGTAGCTCTCTTGACCGACCTCTTTCGCCTATATATACTCATATACCTTGGAAACATCATATACAGAGCCAAAACCCTATTTCCACGGCCGCAACCTTCTGTACCCATGAGATCCCATCTTGGGGCCTTTTCCGGCGCTCCGCCGGAGGGGGCATTGATCACGGAGGGCTTCTACATCAACACCATAGCCTCTCCGATGATGTGTGAGTAGTTTACCTCGGACCTTCGGGTCCATAGTTATTAGCTAGATGGCTTCTTCTCTCTCTTTGGATCTCAAAACAAAGTTCTCGTCGATTCTCTTGGAGATCTATTTGATGTAATCTTCTTTTGCGGTGTGTTTGTTGAGATCCGATGAATTGTGGGTTTATGATCAAGATTATCTATGAACAATATTTGAATCTTCTTTGAATTTTTTTATATATGATTGGTTATCTTTGCAAATCTCTTCGAATTATCAGTTTGGTTTGGCCTACTAGATTGATCTTTCTTGCAATGGGAGAAGTGCTTAGCTTTGGGTTTAATCTTGGTGCTTGATCCCAGTGATAGTAGGGGAAACGACACGTATTGTATTGTTGCCATCGAGGATAAAAAGATGGGGTTTATATCATATTGCATGAGTTTATCCCTCTACATCATGTCATCTTGCTTAAAGCGTTACTCTGTTCTTATGAACTTAATACTCTAGATGCATGCTGGATAGCGATCGATGTGTGGAGTAATAGTAGTAGATGCAGGCAGGAGTCGGTCTACTTGTCACAGACGTGATGCCTATATCACTACAAAAAAATACACTTCCGTGATGATACGTGTTTGTCACAGTAGGTCACGTTTTCTGTCATGCATGTACATCCATGACAAATTTATGATAGAATCAAGATAGTCATACCTGTGCTGTCGTAGAAGTGTTCCATGACATTACCAAAATTATCATCACGGAAGTGTCCACTTCCATGACGATAAATCGCGCGTCACAGAAGTGCTTTCGTCAAGGGTGACCGACACGTGGCATCCACCATAACGGAACGCCGTTAAGCTATCGGGTCCGTTTTTGGATCCGATAACCCGTTAATAGCCCCGACCAATGGGGATTTTCCACGTGTAAAATCATCATTGGCTGGAGGAAACACGTGGCAGCTCCGTGTTGGCACAGGTGTCACTCATCCAATGGGTGAGATGCGCCTATGATATGTTAACACATGGATCGGCCCAAAAGTGGCCCATAAAGTTTAAATGGGCCGGCCCAACTAAAGGCCCACAAGATTTTGCGGACCATAATGGGATGGCCCAGCTAAAGGCCCACAAGATTTTGCAGGCCATAATGGGCCGGCCTAGGTAAAGGCCCACAAGATTTTTGCGCGCCATAATGGGCCGGCCCAGGTGAAGGCCCACAAGATATTTGTGGACCATAATGGGCCGGCCCAGCTAAAGGCCCACGAGATTTCGCCGACATTAATGGGCCGGCCCAGCTGTAGGCCCACAAGATTTTGAGGACCCTAGTAGGCCGGCCCATTAACTGGCTTCCATGTTTTGGGCCAAATGCCAGCCCATATTTTTGATCCGGTCCATTAATGGCCTGCCACGTTCCGGGCCTAATAATGGCCCATATGAGATCCGGCCCGTTAAAAGCCTACCATGTTCTGGGCCAAATTACGGCCCAGATCAGGTCCGGCCCTTTAAGAGGCTTTGGGCTAAATTACGGCCCATATCAGATTCGGCCCGTCAACTGGACGCTACGCTTTTGGGCCCATTTGCTAAAGGCCCATTTAGTAATTCAGCCTGATATTAGTTTCGGCCTGTTAAGGGCCCGTTTAACATTACGGCCCTATATTAATTTCGGCCTGTTAAAAGCCCGTCATATAGTTGGGCCTAACTACGGCCCGGTTTGCATCCGGCCTGCTCACAGCCGATAATCTGATTGGGCCAAACAAGGACCGAGACAATTTTGGCCTGTTATAAGCCCATGATTTGATTGGCACATTCATGGGCCGGGGTCTATTTCGGCCTCCCGTGAGCTGTTCGGCACGTTTCAGGCCCAACCTACTTTTCAACCTGCTAAAGGCCCATTGAGTTTTCTTGGGAAAATAGGGCAGGCGGTTTACTCGGCCTATTAAAGGCCCGAATCTACTAGTGGGGCAGTTTACATTTAGGCCTGTTAACGGACCAAGATGACAGGGCCCATGATGCAGATCATACATGGTGATTTGCATGACGGCCCGATTATGTACCGTAATTTTACGGTTTGGCTGGTTTACTGCGAAGACAGGATATATATATATAGTAAAATAATTGCAGCATCGTGAATAAGAAAAAAACCTAGACTATACAATAAAGAAATTACGGCATATTACATCCACTGGGCATCAAAGTTCGCCACTGTGATAATAAAGCACAAGCAGACAGCAGATTACATACACTGGGCATCAAAGATCGCCACCAGTGCAACTAAACACGCCGACAAAATAATATACAAAACTGACAGCACTTCAATAGAGTTCAAGAAAGGTTAGCCCTACTCGGGAGCTGCAGCGCAAGCAGCTGAACAAGCCGGTGAGACTGCACTTGTTTGACACTTATATCCTCCTCACTCTGAAAGATAAACAAGCAGACAGATGACAAGTTTTGCACATATAAGTATCAGTGCTGACAGTTCATCACATTTCTTACTAACGAATAAAGTGACACAGTTTAACATAGCATTAACACAATATGGTATTGTTCAGGTCAAGACATGGCAGGAAATGACATTGTGAAGGAGTTGGCAGCTTCACGACACCACTGGATTACAGATCAAGAACTCATAAGTATCAATGGTTAGTGTGCTGTCAATTTATCCCATTTCAGATTGGCAAAATAAGATCACTTGCTCTGTATAGTTTAATTTACATGGTATGAAAAAGGAACTTGGTTGTACAACTGAAAACTTAAATTGAGAAGGACAAACTTTTGTTTATGAACTGGAGTACATAATAAACATAAACATGCAATTTGATGCAAACACCAAAAATAAACAGTTGTTGCAGTCATGCCTAACCAAATATACACAACAAAGTTTGAAGGCTTGAGAAGGACAAACTTACATTATTGGTGAAGGCAGGCTCTATAAAGCCTGGTCCATGCTGATGGGGGGGCAATTCAAGAAGTTTACCACAGAATCTTCTTCATAAGCGTTGCCTTTATTCTACATTTTGTTAAGAGTAAATATAGATGTGACAATATAAGAAAAAATGGAGAATATTTAAGATAAGATGAAGAGTGATGCTACATAACCAAGTAGCTATAAATGTAAGTACAGTGATACAGGCAAAAGGTATAGCCAAGAGCAATGCAGAGCTAAACTTCTTCAGTACCATCGGTGTTATCCAACCTTATGGTAAGAGTAAATATAGATCTTATGTGTAGAAAATGGAGGGCAAAGGAAAATAAGCTGCAGAGTGATGGTACATGAATAACTACCTGTCAATATAAGTACATTGATAAAGGACAGCAGGTACTTACAAGAACAATGCAGAGCTAAAAAAATTCATTGGCATTGGATATATTCTACACTAATGTAACCATTCATACAGATCAGATAATTTGGAGCGAACAATTGATAAGCAAGCTATCATGCATACTGCTGTCACATAATGAACCAGGTATGTATGCAAGTACAGTGATACAGGACAACAGGTACTAACAAGAGCAAAGCAGCGGGCAGCATATTTGCGATATCCTGTCATTCTTTTCAAACCGGAATTCTTTTTCGAGCAGATTTCCTGCAAAAAAGATCCGTAAGGCACATGCGGAAAAGTAGAAGTTCAAATTGTCATGCGATATCACAGATAGTACCTCATCCTCGGAACGAGACCAGTGCATAACAAGGTTTTTCCATTCAATGTCTTCTAAATTTAGCACAGGAGACTTCACGAGAAATTCGTTTATGGACTTGCCATCAAAGTGTGATTTCCTCAGGTAACACCGATACTGCTGCAATGCTTCCTTGAAAAGCGCAAGAAAGCTTTGCTCGTCATGACTATCCAGATTGACCCTCGTCTACTTACAACAATGTAATGTAAATCATTGATGTGTTCAATCAGCAGAAAACAGGAAAATAATCACCATGAATAATAGCACTTACACGTAAGTGGGACAGGAAGATGTGAAAATGGTGTTTGTCTTCACTATAATCTTCCCATGATGGGAATATATGCACGTAGTCCCTAACAACATTGAAAGCATTGTCTTTCAAACTCGAAATAACTGGAATGGGGTTCCAATCTACAGGAATTGGCCGTCTCTGCAGTTGGGATAGGTCTTCGGCCGGTGGACTTGCTGTACTTTTTGCTGGAGTGCGATTTTTCTATGGTACGGCTGGTGCTATGGCAACTGAAATCGGCATACCTTTTGCTGGAGTGCAGGTCCTGTGTGGTGCGGCTAGTGGTGTGGCCAGTGAAGTATGGGTACAGTCTGCTGGAGTCGGTCCTACGTTTTGTGTCACTGGTTGTACAACCAATATAAGTGGGGTGTTGTCTGATTTCTCCGGCACAACCATGTTTTTCAAGGACTTTGCTGGTGCTCCTTCAGGTTCGGCAATCACCCTCTTCCTTTTTGATGTCTGATGCACAAGAACAGCATTTGAGTGGAAAAACATGGTATGATGACAGATGGAATATGTATTGATAATGGATGGCATGGCATCTCGACATATATGATGAGTAAACTAAGCAGATGGTGGTGCAACAAAGTAGAAGAAATGCAAGACAACATATGCAAGATACGCGCAATCAATAAAACCTTGCCAAATTAGAACAGGCACCTTGATGGGTGAACAGGACAGGCCATCTGCCTTTGACTCCTCGAGGTTAGAATAGTCATTAGGATCATATTCTGAACAAGAATCAACAAGTGGTGAGCGTATGAGTTTCATTGCATCCAGAATGGCACTCAATGCCTTGGTGCCAATTTTGTAAGTCATTGCGGTGTTTAGCTTCAAGAGTGGACTGCTGCTAGTGCGACACAAAGCAGCTACATAGATCATAGTGTAGATATAACGGGAAAACCATAAGCATCAGAGTAAAATCAGCAAAGTGGAACTTGCTGGAATATATGTGCTAGTATTACCGGTACGGCTAGAAAGCCTTCGGATACCAGCTCTCTTCAACGGAAGGTGCGGTACTGTTAATATCAGTGTAACTCCCAAGGGAGACACAGCTCCCCGCATTTCCTTGCTATTATTATAGGATTCAAGTGGGCAGGCCACTACAAATCCTATTCCCATGTTTACAAAATCCTACGAATCAAAGAGGCCCGACGAGTTCAAAGTGTCCATACCAACCGACCGTATAGACCTCTACACTGCAAATGTCCCTGCTCATATTCACTACAAGGAACATACTGTACTACTATCATACTCCCACCGTTCCAAAATATAAGTCTTGGTAGAGATTTCCACTATGGATCACATACAGATGTATGTAGATACATTTTAGAGTGTAGATTCACTCATTTTGCTCCATATGTAGTCCATGGTGGAATCTATACAAAGACTTGTATTTAGGAACGGAGAGAGTACTTATTAAAGAAGAACGGAAGAGGAACATGCTAAAGAAGAGCAAGCAGATTTTGGATAATGAAATGTTCGTTGCGCAGTGCCCACACATGATGAACCAGAGCGCATTAAGAAAGCAACTCCCTGTTATCTCTCTATATGTGGTGCACGTGCTTTTTTGAAAGTAAAGTAGGAACATTAGCTGACCAATTAAATGTTATCTGTTTTAGTAATATCAGATTCGTACTTGAGCAACAAGTTTGGAATTATGAGTGGCATGTTGTTTAGCTTGATGGATTCAGGAGCAGTGCTAAGCAGGTACGATGATGGTACTGAATATAAAAGCATGTCTACATTTGGGTCAGTCAACCATTTCAGGAGGTTGGATGAAGATCCTACGTCTCCTAACCCTTCTTCTTCCTCGTCTCTGATTCTTCCCATACAGAACACCGCACGGGCCGCCGGCCGGACCATCGGCCCCCACCGCCTGTGTTCCTCCGCCACCCCCACC